>NC_042970.1:82960154-82970154 GCF_901001165.1 Salmo trutta | reverse complement strand
GTCCTGTAGAGAGAGGAGAGGGTTAATACTGGACACTACTGATACCTGGGTCCTGTAGGGGGAGGAGAGGGTTAACACTGGACACTACTGATACCTGGGTCCTGTAGAGGGAGGAGAGGGTTAATACTGGACACTACTGATACCTGGGTCCTGTAGAGGGAGGAGAGGGTTAACACTGGACACTACTGATACCTGGGTCCTGTAGAGGGAGGAGAGGGTTAACACTGGACACTACTGATACCTGGGTCCTGTAGAGGGAGGAGAGGGTTAATACTGGACACTACTGATACCTGGGTCCTGTAGAGGGAGGAGAGGGTTAATACTGGACACTACTGATACCTGGGTCCTGTAGGGGGAGGAGAGGGTTTCAGCTGGGGGCTGGAACAAATTTACAAATCATTTGTAGACTGCAAATTGACCGCAAGAAGCCCAAACAGATATAATATGACTAAAACAAATATTTCAAACCTTGTCTGTTTATGTGTAGAAATACTTGGGAATAGATTTCTTCAATTAAAATGACACACACCCCTGGGTCATACAGGGTTAATACCCCCCCCCCTGGGTCCTACAGGGTTAATAACCCCCCCCGCTGGGTCATACAGGGTTAATACCCCCCCCGCTGGGTCATACAGGGTTAATACCCCCCCCCGGTCATACAGGGTTAATACCCCCCCCCGGGTCCTACAGGGTTAATACCCCCCCGGTCCTACAGGGTTAATACCCCCCCCCGGTCCTACAGGGTTAATACCCCCCCCCGGTCCTAATACCCCCCCCGGTCCTACAGGGTTAATACCCCCCCCAGTCCTACAGGGTTAATACTACCCCCCACCCTACAGGGTTAATACCCCCCCCCCCCCCCGGGTCCTACAGGGTTAATACCCCCCCCCCGGGTCCTACAAGGTTAATACCCACCCCTGGGTCCTAGAGGGGGGAGGAGAGGGTTAATACCCACCCCTGGGTCCTAGAGGGGGGGAGGAGAGGGTTAATACCCACCCCTGGGTCCTAGAGGGGGGGGAGAGGGTTAATACCCACCCCTGGGTCCTAGAGGGGGGAGGAGAGGGTTAATACCCACCCCTGGGTCCTAGAGGGGGGAGGAGAGGGTTAATACCCACCCCTGGGTCCTAGAGGGGGGAGGAGAGGGTTAATACCCACCCCTGGGTCCTAGAGGGGGGGAGGAGAGGGTTAATACCCACCCCTGGGTCCTAGAGGGGGGGAGGAGAGGGTTAATACCCACCCCTGGGTCCTAGAGGGGGGAGGAGAGGGTTAATACCCACCCCTGGGTCCTAGAGGGGGGAGGAGAGGGTTAACGTACCAGCATCATGACATAGCGCTGTCCGTGGCTGTGCAGGTCTTTCACCATGTCAGGCAGGGTCGAGAAGGTCGCGGGGTCAAAGGTGAAGTCTAGAGAACGGTCCATGTAGTCTATATCATTCCACTGCACATCCTGCAACACACACACACACACAGTTATTCCACTGCACATCCTGCAACACACACACACACACACACACAGTTATTCCACTGCACATCCTGCAACACACACACACACACACACACACACACAGTCATTCCACTGCACATCCTGCAACACACACACACACAGTTATTCAACTGCACATCCTGCAACACACACACACACACACACACACACACACACACAGTCATTCCACTGCACATCCTGGAACACACACACACAGTCATTCCACTGCACATCCTGGAACACACACACACACACACACACACACACACACACACACACACACAGTTATTCCACTGCACATCCTGCAACACACACACACACACACAGTCATTCCACTGCACATCCTGCAACACACACACACACACACACACAGTTATTCAACTGCACATCCTGCAACACACACACACACACACACACACACACACAGTCATTCCACTGCACATCCTGGAACACACACACACAGTCATTCCACTGCACATCCTGGAACACACACACACACACACACACACACACACACACACACACACACACACACACACACACACACACAGTCATTCCACTGCACATCCTGGAACACACACACACACACACACACACACAGTCATTCCACTGCACATCCTGCAACACACACACACACAGTTATTCCACTGCACATCCTGCAACACACACACACACACACACAGTTATTCCACTGCACATCCTGCAACACACACACACACACACACACAGTTATTCCACTGCACATCCTGCAACACACACACACACACACACACACAGTTATTCCACTGCACATCCTGCAACACACACACACACAGTCATTCCACTGCACATCCTGCAACACACACACAATGTTATTTCCCTGCCTGTCAAGGAAGACAGTCCCTGTTACATGCAGAAGAGAACCGTGAACACACACACTGAGTGAGTCAGCGGAACGTACCTGAGGTATTCCATAATTCCTCATGTTCTTGACGACGTCCCAGGTGGCATTGCTACTTCCGTAACCCCAGCGACAGAGATGGTACCCCAACGCCCAGTAGACTGGCATGGTGGGGTAACCTGAGAGAGATGACGGTGAGAGTCAGACAGTGATGACGTCAAGGATATGAGGAAGAAAAGGGTCCTTGTCTTTCTGTAGACTGACCTACGACCTCCAAATACTGTCCAATCACAGAGGCCGGATCGGGACCCAGAAAGACGTAGAAGTCCAGGATCCCACCAATGGTACGCCAGGTGATGGCAGGGCCCGGCTGGAGGGCCACGTCTGCAGAACCAACATTCACAAAGCATTCATAAACACGCCATAAAGACGACATAACATCCCTCAAACATCAACGTAGATTCAAGATATTGAAAATAATAGGGGAAGCAATGGAATAGGCCACTTCTTGACTCATCGTGTCCCAAGTAAACAGGAGCTAGAGTAAAGGTAGTAATGGTAGAAATGGGACGTGGCCACTGACCCATTGTATTCCAAGTAAACAGGAGCTAGAGTAAAGGTAGTAATGGTAGAAATGGGACGTGGCCACTGACCCATTGTATTCCAAGTAAACAGGAGCTAGAGTAAAGGTAGTAATGGTAGAAATGGGACGTGGCCACTGACCCATTGTATTCCAAGTAAACAGGAGCTAGAGTAAAGGTAGTAATGGTAGAAATGGGACGTGGCCACTGACCCATTGTATTCCAAGTAAACAGGAGCTAGAGTAAAGGTAGTAATGGTAGAAATGGGACGTGGCCACTGACCCATCGTATTCCAAGTAAACAGGAGCTAGATTAAAGGTAGTAATGGTAGAAATGGGACGTGGCCACTGACCCATTGTATTCCAAGTAAACAGGAGCTAGAGTAAAGGTAGTAATGGTAGAAATGGGACGTGGCCACTGACCCATTGTATTCCAAGTAAACAGGAGCTAGAGTAAAGGTAGTAATGGTAGAAATGGGACGTGGCCACTGACCCATTGTATTCCAAGTAAACAGGAGCTAGAGTAAAGGTAGTAATGGTAGAAATGGGATGTGGCCACTGACCCATTGTATTCCAAGTAAACAGGAGCTAGAGTAAAGGTAGTAATGGTAGAAATGGGACGTGGCCACTGACCCATTGTATTCCAAGTAAACAGGAGCTAGAGTAAAGGTAGTAATGGTAGAAATGGGACGTGGCCACTGACCCATTGTATTCCAAGTAAACAGGAGCTAGAGTAAAGGTAGTAATGGTAGAAATGGGACGTGGCCACTGACCCATTGTATTCCAAGTAAACAGGAGCTAGAGTAAAGGTAGTAATGGTAGAAATGGGACGTGGCCACTGACCCATTGTATTCCAAGTAAACAGGAGCTAGAGTAAAGGTAGTAATGGTAGAAATGGGACGTGGCCACTGACCCATTGTATTCCAAGTAAACAGGAGCTAGAGTAAAGGTAGTAATGGTAGAAATGGGACGTGGCCACTGACCCATTGTATTCCAAGTAAACTGGAGCTAGAGTAAAGGTAGTAATGGTAGAAATGGGACGTGGCCACTGACCCATTGTATTCCAAGTAAACAGGAGCTAGAGTAAAGGTAGTAATGGTAGAAATGGGACGTGGCCACTGACCCATTGTATCCCAAGTAAACAGGAGCTAGAGTAAAGGTAGTAATGGTAGAAATGGGACGTGGCCACTGACCCATTGTATTCCAAGTAAACAGGAGCTAGAGTAAAGGTAGTAATGGTAGAAATGGGACGTGGCCACTGACCCATTGTATTCCAAGTAAACAGGAGCTAGATTAAAGGTAGTAATGGTAGAAATGGGACGTGGCCACTGACCCATTGTATTCCAAGTAAACAGGAGCTAGAGTAAAGGTAGTAATGGTAGAAATGGGACGTGGCCACTGACCCATTGTATCCCAAGTAAACAGGAGCTAGAGTAAAGGTAGTAATGGTAGAAATGGGACGTGGCCACTGACCCATTGTATTCCAAGTAAACAGGAGCTAGAGTAAAGGTAGTAATGGTAGAAATGGGACGTGGCCACTGACCCATTGTATTCCAAGTAAACAGGAGCTAGATTAAAGGTAGTAATGGTAGAAATGGGACGTGGCCACTGACCCATCGTGTCCCAAGTAAACAGGAGCTAGAGTAAAGGTAGTAATGGTAGAAATGGGACGTGGCCACTGACCCATTGTATTCCAAGTAAACAGGAGCTAGAGTAAAGGTAGTAATGGTAGAAATGGGACGTGGCCACTGACCCATTGTATTCCAAGTAAACAGGAGCTAGAGTAAAGGTAGTAATGGTAGAAATGGGACGTGGCCACTGACCCATTGTATTCCAAGTAAACAGGAGCTAGAGTAAAGGTAGTAATGGTAGAAATGGGACGTGGCCACTGACCCATTGTATTCCAAGTAAACAGGAGCTAGATTAAAGGTAGTAATGGTAGAAATGGGATGTGGCCACTGACCCATTGTATTCCAAGTAAACAGGAGCTAGATTAAAGGTAGTAATGGTAGAAATGGGACGTGGCCACTGACCCATTGTATTCCAAGTAAACAGGAGCTAGAGTAAAGGTAGTAATGGTAGAAATGGGACGTGGCCACTGACCCATTGTATTCCAAGTAAACAGGAGCTAGAGTAAAGGTAGTAATGGTAGAAATGGGACGTGGCCACTGACCCATTGTATTCCAAGTAAACAGGAGCTAGATTAAAGGTAGTAATGGTAGAAATGGGACGTGGCCACTGACCCATTGTATTCCAAGTAAACAGGAGCTAGAGTAAAGGTAGTAATGGTAGAAATGGGACGTGGCCACTGACCCATTGTATTCCAAGTAAACAGGAGCTAGAGTAAAGGTAGTAATGGTAGAAATGGGACGTGGCCACTGACCCATTGTATTCCAAGTAAACAGGAGCTAGATTAAAGGTAGTAATGGTAGAAATGGGACGTGGCCACTGACCCATTGTATTCCAAGTAAACAGGAGCTAGAGTAAAGGTAGTAATGGTAGAAATGGGACGTGGCCACTGACCCATTGTATTCCAAGTAAACAGGAGCTAGAGTAAAGGTAGTAATGGTAGAAATGGGACGTGGCCACTGACCCATTGTATTCCAAGTAAACAGGAGCTAGATTAAAGGTAGTAATGGTAGAAATGGGACGTGGCCACTGACCCATCGTATTCCAAGTAAACAGGAGCTAGATTAAAGGTAGTAATGGTAGAAATGGGACGTGGCCACTGACCCATTGTATTCCAAGTAAACAGGAGCTAGAGTAAAGGTAGTAATGGTAGAAATGGGACGTGGCCACTGACCCATTGTATTCCAAGTAAACAGGAGCTAGAGTAAAGGTAGTAATGGTAGAAATGGGACGTGGCCACTGACCCATTGTATTCCAAGTAAACAGGAGCTAGAGTAAAGGTAGTAATGGTAGTAATGGGACGTGGCCACTGACCCATTGTATTCCAAGTAAACAGGAGCTAGAGTAAAGGTAGTAATGGTAGAAATGGGACGTGGCCACTGACCCATTGTATTCCAAGTAAACAGGAGCTAGATTAAAGGTAGTAATGGTAGAAATGGGACGTGGCCACTGACCCATTGTATTCCAAGTAAACAGGAGCTAGATTAAAGGTAGTAATGGTAGAAATGGGACGTGGCCACTGACCCATTGTATTCCAAGTAAACAGGAGCTAGATTAAAGGTAGTAATGGTAGTAATGGGACGTGGCCACTGACCCATTGTATTCCAAGTAAACAGGAGCTAGATTAAAGGTAGTAATGGTAGAAATGGGACGTGGCCACTGACCCATTGTATTCCAAGTAAACAGGAGCTAGATTAAAGGTAGTAATGGTAGAAATGGGACGTGGCCACTGACCCATTGTATTCCAAGTAAACAGGAGCTAGATTAAAGGTAGTAATGGTAGAAATGGGACGTGGCCACTGACCCATTGTATTCCAAGTAAACAGGAGCTAGAGTAAAGGTAGTAATGGTAGTAATGGGACGTGGCCACTGACCCATAGCGTTGCTGTTGAGCAGGAAGAATCCATGTGCTGTCCCCGTCCCTCCCTCCTCCATGGCCAGGTAGAAGGGATGAGCCCCGTACAGGTTAGTCAGCTCCTACAGACACAGGATATAGAATAGAGCCATGGTCAGGTAGAAGGGATGAGGTCCTACAGACACAGGATATAGAATAGAGCCATGGTCAGGTAGAAAGGATGAGGTCCTACAGACAGGATATAGAATAGAGTCATGGTCATGTAGAAGGGATGAGGTCCTACAGACACAGGATATAGAATAGAGCCATGGTCAGGTAGAAGGGATGAGGTCCTACAGACACAGGATATAGAATAGAGTCATGGTCAGGTAGAAGGGATGAGGTCCTACAGACAGGATATAGAATAGAGTCATGGTCAGGTAGAAGGGATGAGGTCCGTAGAGACACAGGATATAGAATAGAGTCATGGTCAGGTAGAAGGGATGAGGTCCTACAGACACAGGATATAGAATAGAGTCATGGTCAGGTAGAAAGGATGAGGTCCTACAGACACAGGATATAGAATAGAGCCATGGTCAGGTAGAAGGGATGAGGTCCTACAGACAGGATATAGAATAGAGCCATGGTCAGGTAGAAGGGATGAGGTCCTACAGACACAGGATATAGAATAGAGCCATGGTCAGGTAGAAGGGATGAGGTCCTACAGACACAGGATATAGAATAGAGTCATGGTCAGGTAGAAGGGATGAGGTCCGTACAGACACAGGATATAGAATAGAGTCATGGTCAGGTAGAAGGGATGAGGTCCGTACAGACACAGGATATAGAATAGAGTCATGGTCATGTAGAAGGGATGAGGTCCTACAGACACAGGATATAGAATAGAGCCATGGTCAGGTAGAAGGGATGAGGTCCTACAGACAGGATATAGAATAGAGTCATGGTCAGGTAGAAGGGATGAGGTCCTACAGACACAGGATATAGAATAGAGCCATGGTCAGGTAGAAGGGATGAGGTCCTACAGACACAGGATATAGAATAGAGTCATGGTCATGTAGAAGGGATGAGGTCCTACAGACACAGGATATAGAATAGAGCCATGGTCAGGTAGAAGGGATGAGGTCCTTCAGACACAGGATATAGAATAGAGTCATGGTCAGGTAGAAGGGATGAGGTCCTACAGACACAGGATATAGAATAGAGTCATGGTCAGGTAGAAAGGATGAGGTCCTACAGACAGGATATAGAATAGAGCCATGGTCAGGTAGAAGGGATGAGGTCCTACAGACAGGATATAGAATAGAGCCATGGTCAGGTAGAAGGGATGAGGTCCTACAGACACAGGATATAGAATAGAGTCATGGTCAGGTAGAAGGGATGAGGTCCTACAGACACAGGATATAGAATAGAGTCATGGTCAGGTAGAAGGGATGAGGTCCGTACAGACACAGGATATAGAATAGAGTCATGGTCAGGTAGAAGGGATGAGGTCCTACAGACACAGGATATAGAATAGAGTCATGGTCAGGTAGAAGGGATGAGGTCCTACAGACACAGGATATAGAATAGAGTCATGGTCAGGTAGAAGGGATGAGGTCCTACAGACACAGGATATAGAATAGAGTCATGGTCAGGTAGAAGGGATGAGGTCCTACAGAGAGGATATAGAATAGAGTCATGGTCAGGTAGAAGGGATGAGGTCCTACAGACACAGGATATAGAATAGAGTCATGGTCAGGTAGAAGGGATGAGGTCCTACAGAGAGGATATAGAATAGAGTCATGGTCAGGTAGAAGGGATGAGGTCCTACAGACAGGATATAGAATAGAGTCATGGTCAGGTAGAAGGGATGAGGTCCTACAGACACAGGATATAGAATAGAGTCATGGTCAGGTAGAAGGGATGAGGTCCTACAGACAGGATATAGAATAGAGTCATGGTCAGGTAGAAGGGATGAGGTCCTACAGACAGGATATAGAATAGAATACAGGGAAAAAAAATGTAATGACGGTATTTTATGTGTTTTAATAATAAAAGTTATAAATGTTCTTTACTGTGACCGTGGGGAGACAACACATACGTTCTAAGTTGTAAATGGTCTTTATGAGTAGTATTGTGACCCTGGGGAGACAACACATACGTTTTAAGTGATTTCAATGGGTCTTTCTCCATTCTGATTGGTTTATACTGTTCAATTCAACTTCAACCCCCCAAAAAAGTCATACATTTCTGCATTTGAGATCATTTCCACGATATGCACAAGTAATCTGGGCCTTATTTTAAACCAAATGTTGCAATTTGACTTGCAATTTAGAGCAAAACATTTGGTTAACTGTTGGAATCATGGAAATAGAATGTCTATTCTAATTATATAGTTAGAATATAATAGTGGGCACTTTGAATACAGTGTTTGACAACAAATGAAAACTCCAGGGAGGAGTTATTGTGACAGGGTAGGCACTAAAAGTGTTGATTGGTGTTTCCTAGGGGACCCTATAATAAAAAAAAAATATTTATTTAACTAGACAAGTCAGTTAAGAACAAATTCTTATTTTCAATGACGGCCTAGGTAAACAGTGGGTTAACTGCCGAAGGCACACCGAAGGCCCTCTGTAGGTTCTCACACACACTGAAGACCCTCTGTAGGTTCTCACACACACCGAAGGCCCTCTGTAGGTTCTCACACACACTGAAGACCTATGGGTTCACACACTGAAGGTCCACCACTGTGTAAACATGTCTAAAATAGATATAAAGGCTGTTTAGACACTGTATTAATGTTTCCAGAAAGGAGTGTATATATTTGGCCTAGAGAAGAGGTTTTATGTGCTGATTGAATGGAAGCCGATAATGAGCTTTTTATTCCTCTGGTCTCAGTAAGATATTACCAGTCCTCACTGTCAGAGAGTCTAGACCAGTACATATGTATCAGACACCAAGACATGACTGAGTCTAGACCCAGTACATATGTATCAGACACCAAGACATGACCGAGTCTAGACCCAGTACATATGTATCAGACACCAAGACATGACCGAGTCTAGACCCAGTACATATGTATCAGACACCAAGACATGACCGAGTCTAGACCCAGTACATATGTATCAGACACCAAGACATGACCGAGTCTAGACCCAGTACATATGTATCAGACACCAAGACATGACCGAGTCTAGACCCAGTACATATGTATCAGACACCAAGACATGACCGAGTCTAGACCCAGTACATATGTATCAGACACCAAGACATGACCGAGTCTAGACCAGTACATATGTATCAGACACCAAGACATGACCGAGTCTAAACCAGTACATATGTATCAGACACCAAGACATGACCGAGTCTAGACCCAGTACATATGTATCAGACACCAAGACATGACCGAGTCTAGACCCAGTACATATGTATCAGACACCAAGACATGACCGAGTCTAAACCAGTACATATGTATCAGACACCAAGACATGACCGAGTCTAAACCAGTACATATGTATCAGACACCAACACATGACCGAGTCTAGACCCAGTACATATGTATCAGACACCAAGACATGACCGAGTCTAGACCCA